>NC_081413.1:424267636-424272636 GCF_030272615.1 Cryptomeria japonica | reverse complement strand
TTCACGATGAATTCATGTGGCTAGAAGAGCAACCATTTAAGATTACCAAGGAAATCATTCATCTGATTACTGGTTACCCTATTTTTGATCATGCCAGAGCTCAAAAGATGATATCACAAAAGGAATTAATCAGTTTAACTGGAGTGGAATCAGATTGCAGAGGACTAAAATTGAACAATGTCACTGATGTAGAACTAAAATTTTCCATTAGAGTAATAGGTTACTGTTTCTTCCAATCGGCAAGGGAAAACAATGTACCCTATGCACTAGTAGACCTAGCATACAAAATTGTGAAAAAGGGAATGAAAATTGATCTATGTGAGGTGTTGCTGAAAAACTTGTTTGAGAATCTGAACACCATTAGGAAGCCAAAGAAGAACAACTCGGATAATACACTAAAGTTTGGATCACTACTTGTATGCATGTTTTTCTATTTTGAAAAATTCTTTCCATCAGTCGGTAAAGTTATTTGGGAACTACACCGACCAATCACCCATCAGATCAATGACTTCATTAAGAAGCTAGGTGGTAATTTTAATGATATTATGGATGATTACTTCAGTAAATTTCAAGAGAAAATGCATAACAGGTATCGGATTCCACCCAAGCTAGTGGAGAAATACAAAGATAACATATGTTTTGAAGTAGACACTGATTACTGTTATGTGAATGTTGTGGAACCAAGAACTCAATATTTGTCACCTATGGGTTACGAGATTGATTTTGACATCACACAACAACAAATTGATGCATTTCTCACATTACCAAGACATGCTACCGAGCTGAGGTATGGAACCTATGAAGAAGTGAAGGAAAAAGTAAAAATGAGCATTGTAGTACCCAAAGCTACAAGAAAGGCAACAAAGATGATAAAGGCATTATCAGAGAAATTCGGAGAAGATTCTTCCTCCACACCTGTCAAAGGCACTATAGCCATTACCGAAGAGGAATTTGAAGCCCAAGAGGAAGCTATAACACTGAGCACCGAATTGCCTAAGGGAAAAGTTTTGAAAACAAAGAAATAGGATTCATCAAAAGCCTCACCGACTCCTCCAGCAAAGTGACCTAACACTAGAGCATCTACAGCTTCATCGAGTAAGAAAACAAAGAGTGTTACTATTCCCAAGGTAACAAAAACTTACAAGAAATCTACTTGAAGACTCATTTTGGCAAAAGAGTCTAGTGACACCGAATCTGAGGATGCAAGCAAATTTCAGATTGTCAAGAGAAAGAAGGTAAATATACACAGTGTTGAAATTTTTTGTGCTAATCTGAAAGAATATGGTGGATTTGGAGGATTTAGGTATGTTAAGTATGAAACCAGAAATGTAGATGAAAAGAGACAAATTGAAGAAGCTGTCATCTGCACACTTCTAATATTCTGATTGGCTCCATTGGAACTATCTAAGTCACTTCCAAATGAATTATATTTACATATTGACAATAGGTGGAAGTATGCAATGGACTTGGAGAAACAGATCAGAGAAAGAAGTCTGGTACATCTCTTTCCAGACATGTCAGTAGCTGAAATAAAAGAACATCTGACAAACTACAACACAAAGTTTCTCATCAAACAAAGAGCCTTAAAACTCATGAATGGTCTGTATATTGAAGTGGATAATGAGACAAAGGAAAAGTGGCAGAAAATATTTAAAATCAAGGATGCTGGTGAGAAAGCTACAGTTGAAATAGTTGATGTCACCAAGCAAGATCCTAATGTTACCGAGCAAGACCCTGCTGACACCATTCCATTAGATGAAGATATCATGGATACAAAGGCACTAAAACAAGAAATTATAGAAGGAAATGCATATGCAAAACTTGTATCCAGTGAATCAGTCTTGGAACAAGTTCAGCCTTATCCACCGGTCAATCAACCTGTCTCAACCGAAACCCCTCAGGATACGGATAAAGGCACCAAAGATCACAAGTATACAATAGGAGAAGGTACTACTCAAGAATAGACATCTTAGGCACCTTCTACCACTGGAAATGTTGCAACTGAGACACCGAGTACTGAGACACCAAAGGACACTACAGAGGCTAAAGAAACTGACCAAAGTGTTGCCTCTACCGAGCAACCTACCAAGGGTCATCAAGCCTGACAAGCCATTGTCTTAGTTCAATCGGTGAAAGGAAAAGAAAAGAAGATGAAAAAGCATAGTTTCAAAGTAGATTTTTCAAAACCAATAGTGTTGCCCAATGTAGACATATCAAAATTAAAGGGGCAAGCACTCATTGATTTCAGAAAACTATGCAAAGCAAAGGCCAAACAAGAGAAGCAAATGGCTATTCAAAAGAAAAATAAAGTACTTCAGAAGGTAAAGACACTCTTAACAAATATGCTACCTGAAGCTACAATAACCACAGATGCAGCCATCCACATTCAACTGGATGAACTCCTAACCAAGATAGAGACATCTGGAGTAGATGCATCCGAATATTTGAGCAAGCTAAAAGACAAGGAGCTCACTGCAAAAATGATAGAAGAGGTACAAAAAGCTATAGCTATTGGCAAAGTCAAACTTGTCAAATTTATTGCTGAGTTGACCCCTCAACTCAAGCACATTAATTATTTATTTCAAAAACTTTGTACATTTTCTTTATTCATTAAAGACATCAAAAATAAAATAGAAGCAATTGACAAAGAGATCACCGATCTCTCAAATAAGTTGACCATAGAGCCCAATTCAGTTCAGAATTTCTATACAAAGTTACAATAGCTCATGGCTCAATAATTGGACCTAAGAAATGAAGAACACAAGATCAGGATGGACATAATTGCACTTTAGACATTATTCCTTCCTCATCTTTCATCCATCCAAGAATAGATCAACTGAGCCACAAACCTATCTACTACACAAGAGGGAAGCACTTTAGATGGATTAATATCATTATTGGCTGATATTCAAGTGCAAAATTCTATAATGGACAGTGTAAAAGATGCCCTCTCTGTCGTTCTCACCGAAGCACGGACAAAGTACAAATCTATTTTTGACCAGTTGCCACCATCGAATGGTAACTAAATTTTGATGTTTGTCGAAAAGGGGGAGTGATATAGTATTCAAAGCATCAAAGTATAGTATCAAAGAAAATGAGTGTAGTATACAGGGGGAGTATACCGAGCAGAGTAAGCAGAGTACCCAAGAGCAGTGAACTGAGCATTGAACAAAACAGTAAGCAAAGATCAAGTGCAGCACATAGAACATTGATCACCGAGCATGCAAAATCAGAGTTGTGTACAGTATATCGATAAGGGGAGTATATTTGGATATATTATTTCATTGACTATTGTATATACTGTCAGTATAGTCAAATTTTGCAAAGTATATAGATTATTGAGTTATAACTTTGAAAGTAGTTTTTGTCAAACATCTCAACTAATGTCAAAAGGGGAGATTGTTACTACTTATCAAGTTGCCATTAGTTTTTATGTTCAAAGTTATTCTATATACTCTAAGTCAGTTATCTCTACTGAAATATTCAGTCGGTATGCACAGTCTAGTCGGTTATAGAAGAAAGTAGTCAAGAGCATAGTATACACCGAGATGTCTACCGAATATCATTCCATGTCTACTGAGCAGCAAAGATGACACACCGAGTTGATATACACCGAGTAAAACGTGTTACTAGATTCATTGAACCTGGACATACATATGAAAATGTGTTACAAGATCGAGGCACATAGAACCATTATCACATTGGAAATTGCACTTAAAGATTGTGTATGATTTTGAGATCATCTAACCAATGAAATATTTTGCATGGTTATTCATTCGATAAAACATGTTTGTAAGATCGAAGCAATGAATGGACCACCGTCATAAGAGATCTATTTATACAACATGGATTAAGATAAAAAAAAAATACATGTAGCATGACAGAAAGAAAGATATAAGAAATATATGAAGCAAGACATGTGAAAGCAATAAGTGTTATGACTGTTACAGAGACACAAAGGTCACCGAGAAGGATTTCAGAGAATAGTCAAAGAACAGAGTAAACAGAAGGGTTTACTGAGTTACTATATGGGTTACTGAGGTATGCTATAAGCAAGGTAATCTTATTCTGAGCACATAGAATCTACTATAACATTCCAGATGTAAAGTTGTAGATATTTGTAATAATTTTATTGTAATATTTTGAAGTTGTAAGAGAAACCTTTAACACGGTAAAAGACTCTAATCAAGTCTATAAATTGTAAAGCCTCTAACTAGGTGCAACATTTAGATTAAGTGTTGTAAAATCCTTTAGCAAGGTAGATCTAATAGATCTTGATACTCCTAACAGGGTAAGCTATCATAAATAGCTAAACATGTAGCTCTAAACGAGCAACCTTTATTATTGCAGTAGTGAAGTTGTGGGTGCCATCCCCACCGCAGTTTTTCTCTCTAACCAAGAGTTTTTGCATAACCAAAATATATGTGTTATGGAGTGAATCATGTATGATTTTTATCTATTTGTTTTAGCTTTATATTATGTTATTGCACTATTCGGTTTATGCATAACAGTAAAGTTATTGTTGAAGAAACATTTTGAAGTACTGATTCACCCCTCCCCTCTCAGTACATTAGCTTTCCATATTGGGCCTAACAATACACACACACACATACACAGACACACACACACACACACATATATCTGTGTGTGTGTGTGTGTACATATATATATATATATATATAATACATATATGTGTACATACATTTATATGTACATACGATGCAAGTAGCATTATAATGGTGTTGCATCGAGTTATATGTAATGCTTATGAATAGAGTTAGTTTAAAAATTCTTAAAGAAAAAATTAATGGCTCATGGCTTGAACATTGATGGCTCTGCAAAGACTATGTTAAAAGGGTTTTCTACTATCCACAGTTGTACGTAGATGTATGCATATGTATTTGTGCATATATTTCTACACATATATATCCATATACACATAAAAATAAATATGTGCATATATTTTGATGCACACATATGTGCACATATATATCCATATA